>NC_056735.1:1908975690-1909003190 GCF_019279795.1 Protopterus annectens
TGACTCCCATTTGACCGACATTTAAGGCATAGACTTGTTGTGGGATTTCCTTTAACTGTGACTTGCACGTGATAAAAAAATTTCTGTAACTTACTGTACTGGCTGTTATAGTTCCAATAGTCATTTAGGAATTAGTGTTGTAGTGCTTCTAAATGTGGGTATGTCTTTTTACATTTTTATGGGAAGTATCTATACTAATTTGGCGAATGCTTTGTGCCTTCCCAGCAATAGTGGCAGTTTGTAGAGTACTGTAAGGCACATTAAAGTATATGTCCTTTTCTTTACTGTAGTGCTTTCCTGCAGGTAGTATATATAATTAGGGGGGGCTGTAGGGGGCACAGCCCCCCCACCTAGTTTGCTTGTACATTGCCCCATTTCTGTTAAGAGGGTAAGTAAGTAGTTTTTAAGTTCTGGAAAGGGTTAGTTATTGGTGATCTAAGTGTGCTTGTCTATGGTTTAAGATCTAGTATGCTGAAATTCAGCATTGTAAGCTGTCGGTGAAATGGGACTCAGTCAAATTAAATTTAGGTGAACTGGCTGTCAGTCAAATGAGTTTTAGGGATGGCTGCAGGGGGGCTTCCCCACTGTAAAAAAAATAAATAAAATATTCTGTTTGTGTTTCAATACTTTGTGAATTGATGTTTAGTGTGTTCAAAATGTTTTGGTAATCATTGTGATATTGATGTGTTATTTTGCTGATGGGAGGTTATGCTTCCATAGATAGATGCACACACACACACACACACACACACACACACACACACACACACACACACATATTTAAATACATACATAAACGCTCATCAGCTATTGATTATATATAGTTACTTGTGTATATGTGTGTGTGTGTGTGTGTGTGTGTGTGTGTGTGTGTGTGTGTGTGTGTGTGTGTGTGTGTGTGTGTGTGTGTGTGTGTGTGTGTGTGCGTAATATGCACCCATTCATATGTGTGCAGATCTATAATATACATACACACATATATATACATATATATATATATATATATATATATATATATATATATATACATATATATATATATATATATATATATATATATATATATATATATATATGAGAGAGAGAGATGGATATATATATATATATATATATATATATATATATATATATAGATATATGTATATATATATATATATATGGATTCTTATTACAAGAACGAAAGTTCACTACTTCGAACTTGTAATAGGAAGCCTCACTTCTGCGAAAGTTCACTTTAACGAAAGTGAACTTTTGCGTAAGTGCACTTCACCGAAAACACCGCAGCACAATGGAGGACATAAAAAATAAGCTATGTCCTCCACTATGGTGTGATAGTCATGGACCTTAGGGTTACGGCACGGGTTAGGGCAAGGGGATAGTTAGTAAAGCTATCCCCTTACCCTATCCCATGCCCTAATGCTATGCTTCCTCCTTCTATTGTATAGTTTGTTTATGGCTGGGGTCCAGCAGATAGGGCGTCTGCCTTTGGAGGATTGGGTCTTGGTTTTATATGGGATTGCATGATCCATGCATTCCTAAAGGTGTTCATAGAATGCATTTATAAAGGATTCTGTGGTCTGGGCCATATTTTCCACAGGCCTGGGGGCTTTGAAGGAATCCACCTCGGTTTTGAGGAGTGTGAAATTTGCTTTAGAGAAGTTTTTCACTGTGGTTTTCTGGGCAGTGGGTGGGGTCGGGATGTGAATATCCAGTGAGATCAGTTTATGGTCTGATCTTACCAGTGAGGGATACACTTCTGGTCTGGAGCATAGTGTCCCCATGTTGGTGATGATCAGGTCCAGTATGTTTTCCGCTCTTGTGGGAGTGGTAGCAAGTTGTTCCATAGCATTTGAGTTTATGAATTCTAGGAACCTTTTTGCTAGGGTGTGGGAGCTAGAGTAATGCTCCCAGTCTATGTTTGGGCAGTTGAAGTCACCCAATATAATGGTGTTTGGAGAGACCTTCATATTTTCCAGTGTTCTCAGGAAGGCCAAGTGGGGTTCCTCGGTTTGGGAGGGTGGTCTGTAGCAGGCTATAAACTGGAAGGCAGTTTTACCCACTGTTAGTTGCACATGGATAGTCTCTGATGCTTCGTGCTTTGCCACCAACCTGGAGGTGTGGGTATCTTTGATGAATATCGATACTCCCTCCTTTGTGGTTCGTCCAAGTTTTGTGGCCGAAAAGCATGGTATGAGGTATAACCTGGTAGTGCTGGGGTGCTCTCGGGAGCCCTGAACCAGGTTTCTGTTACTGCACAGATATCAATGTTCTCCATGCTAAGGAGAGCTTCAAGTGCGTGCATCTTGAGGTTGAGACTTCTGGCGTTGAGTAGCATTACTCTTAGTTTCTTATCCCTTGTGATACCTATGGAGGTGGGTTTGTCTTTTGAGCCTTGCCTAAAAAGGCACTATGGGGGTAGCTAGAGCCTTTGCCAATATCCAAAAGCCCAGGGGTGACAGGTGAAAGCCATCCCTAGCGAAGCATCGTGGCTTGTCGAGCATATCATCCCAGGCTGACAGGCATTGAATCCCCTTTGAATGACACCAGTACTTAAGCCAATTGTTGAAATGGATCATCTTGTCTTCATATTGTGGCATAATTCTTGGTGAGGGTAAGATGCTACTCAAGGTCAGGGTCATACCGGCCTGGGCTACATGCTCAGAGAGCTCCTCTATGTCTCTTTTCATGTAGTCCAAGGAGGTATGTCTCAGGTCATTCACACCAGCATGGACAATGACTGAGTCATATTTGTACTTGCCTTGGATTGACCTGAGTGCTTGTGTTATGTGGTGGATCCTAGCACCCGACAGGCTGCTCACCGTGACCTTCTCCTTGTTCAGCCTGGTGAGTGGGACGTCAGTGTGCCTGATGATAGAGTCACCTATTACAAGTGTATCAGGTGTGTTGTTTAGCCTTAAGGGCTGTGACTGTTCGGCACACTGGCTTTGTGAGATATGTGTTGCACGTGTTTTGTTTTGGGGTAGCGGTTGCTTGGGTGTCTGCTTTGGAGGTCTCTGCTGCTTAGGCAGATCTTTATTTAGAGCCTCCGAGTATGTTTTTGTGTGATTATGTGTTTGGTTTGCTATCGTGGTAGGTCTATGTAAGACTGGAATTGTAGTGAGTGTGGTTTCCTTTTCCTCCTGACTGATTATGCCAGTACTGAGTTGAGAGAGCTTAGCCTCCAGTTTGGCTATATGGTTGCATCTCTCACATGAGTTAGAATTTGTTGGGAGGAGGAGAGGGTTGTCTGTGTACATGAGGCAGTTGTAACATTGCCTCAAGATTCCCAGGTTCACCAGCTGGACCGGAGAGGAGATTGACAACTTACCTTTGGACATGCTAGAGTAATATTGGGAATTACTTTATAATTGAAAACAAGGGCCAATAGGGAGTGAGGATGTAGTGCTTTTAATTTTTAGTGCTGACTTATATAATTGCTTTAGTGAGCAAGTGCCAGGTAACTTAAGTGCAATGTGTTACAGGTAACTTAAATGCAAAAACGGCAAATAGTAACTTTCTTTCAAGTGAAACAAGGAAATAAGTACAGTAAACAATGCAGATATCACTAAGGATCCACAGAAGCACTGAGAAACCGTGTTTTAGGTGGAATTAGCATTCCAGGGAAATAACAAGCAAACAAACAACAAGCATACAAACACAGCTAGATTCAGCAGGCCTGGATCTACAGCTATCTGGATCTATCTTTGCTACAGCAAACAAGGTGTACCAATTTCAGTAAGAAACAGTTCAAATATGCAGGCACTATAAACCTTTAACCAGAAATTCCCAGCTCAGAAGGGCAGAGTCCAGCCTCTCCTCCCACAAGAGTGCAGACCACGAACCCTCTTAATGTAACATAACTGGCCTGAAAGCCCAAGTGCTTAAACCAGAATTAATACACTTTTAGAATAACAGACACTGCGCCCTCAATCAGCAGTTCCCAACTTAGAAGGATGTAAGCTACCTGTTCTGCCACTACAGTGCAGACCACAAACCCTCTCAATGTAAAACAACTGGTCTGAAGCCCAAGTGTTGAAACTAAAAGGCTTAGAATGAGTTACACCAAGCAATAATAAATACAGTTGAGTACTTTTAAGATGACGCAAAAGCAAAATAAAGTAGGAAGAAACACAAGTACAGTAAAAGCAGATTAATTTTTTTTTTCAGAAAAGTAGCAAAAGCAGTAGTAAATACAATTCTCATGCAGTGCAAGCTGGCACACTTGAATATGTAGCAATATTAGTCCATACACAGTTTGAAAAAAAATGTAATTAAATTAAAAAGGACTAAAAGCAAGTGCAGAAAGGGTTAATTAGGTAGAATGCAGTAAAGAGATGGGCCTGGGGGAGTGTCTTAGATCAAATCTACAGTGGGGCGGGCACTGCAAAAGCCACCAAATTTAAACTACAACCAAGAACTGGGAGGGCAGGTGGGCAAAACAGTTTCAACACAGATGTGAGGAATGTGCAAATTATAACGCCAAAAATATATACTGCTCTCTCTCTCTCTCTCTCTCTCTCTATATATATATATATATATATATATATATATATATATATACAACAGATATCTAAGCAAACAATTTAGCTCTATAATACAGAATAATACAGAAAAGTATACTCAGCTCTATATATTTGCAGATAGTTCTGTAAGGCTGTCTCTCAAACTAAGGTTCCAGTTTGAATGCAGATTGTTAATTAACAGAACACACAACACTAGCTCAATTATATAGCTGAAGACAAGGCAGGAAATGAGGGGGGGTAGGGAAAAAGTTTCAACAATGATGTGAGGAATGTGCAAATTATAAAGCCAAAAAATAGATATTGTTCTCTCTCTCTCTCTCTCTCTATATATATATATATATATATATATATATATATATATATATATATATATATATATACAACAGATATCTAAGCAAACAATTTAGCTCTATAATACAGAATAATACAGAAAAGTATACTCAGCTCTATATATTTGCAGATAGTTCTGTAAGGCTGTCTCAAACTAAGGTTCCAGTTTGAATGCAGATTATTAATTAACAGGACACACAACACTATCTCAATTATATAGCTGAAGACAAGGCAGGAAATGAGGGGAGGTGTGGAAAAAGTTTCAACACAGATGTGAGGAATGTGCGAATTATAAATCCAAAAAATATATACTGTTCTCTCTCTCTCTCACTATATATATATATATATATATATATATATATATATATATATATATACAACAGATATCTAAGCAAACAATTTAGCTCTATAATACAGAATAATACAGAAAAGTATACTCAGCTCTATATATTTGCAGATAGTTCTGTAAGGCTGTCTCTCAAACTAAGGTTCTGATTAGGTTTATGGCAGATCTATCCAGATCTAAACAGACCACCAACCATTAGTCACTATCCGGAGAAAGCCAATGCATTCAGCCCCAGCCCAACTGCAACAGATCGTGATGAGCTTGCAAAATTTCAGTCTTGTCTACAAGAAAAGCAAACTTATTTGTCTTGCTGATGCATTATCCATATCACCCAGAAATGCCACTGAACAGAATGACAGTCGAGGTTTTCATTTGTTTGATGAGACATTTTTCTTCCACATATCATGATGAGCTGAGAGAACACACAGCCACAGATCCAGTTTTACAGAGGCTCAACCACTTTATCAGTCAAGTATGGCCTTCAAAGTAATCTAGTTTACCTCACAAACTGCAACCTTACTTTCCATACAGAGATGAGATTTTGTCTGACAAAGGTATCATTATGAAAGGTCCAAAAGCTATTGTTCCAAAGTCCTTGCACCCTGACTACATTACTATCTTGCATTGTGGTCACACAGGAACTGGATCTACCAAAAGAAGGGCGAGAGAGATAGTATTTTGACCTTCTATGTATTGGTCCATATGTAATAGCACTAAGCCACATCAACAGACAGAACCACTTCAGCTTAAACAGATTCCAGGACTACCTTGGTCGACAGTAGCCACTGATATCTTCAAGTGGAATGGTCAACATTATTCGATGTTAGAAGAATCTTTCTCCAATTTGTTCATGATCAACTTACTTCCTAACCTAGAATCTAGTAATGTCTTTACTCAGATGAAGCATCATTTTGCTATACAAAGAAGTCTGCACAGTTATTTCAGACAATGGCACACAGTTTACAAGTCAACAGTTCAAGAGATTTGCTGAGGAATGGGACTTTACTCATGTCACAAGCAGTCCAGAGTACCCGCAGTCAAATGGCTTGGCAGAATGCACAGTGTAAAGTGCAATACAGTTACTAGAGAAATCAAAATGAGACAATACTGATGTTTTCTAGAATCTCTTAAATCTCAGAAATAGTCCTCGTGATAAACATCTTGCTTCACTTGCTCAGAGACTTCTGTCGAGACAAAGCAAAACCACATTATCAATTAGTAGCCCATTGTTGGTTCCATGTGTATGTGTCAAAAGCAACAGATCAGTGAGAAACAATCTGTTGAGAAACACCCATCGCTGAAGTCATACTACAATGAGACGAGCAGACTGCTCAATCCATTACGCGAGGGAGAAGTGGTTAGGATGCAGATGTCCAAAGCTTATGATCGGATTGGTGTCGTGAAGAATATTGGTCCAAAGCCAAGATCATATATTGTAGAATCAGAAGGAGCAACTTTTAGGTGGAATTGAAAACATTTCAGACCAGTATCTAAGCCTGTATTGCAGCACATAGCCTGTGAGAAAGACTCTTTATCTCAGAGTGAGTTGTCCGATGTTCCAGTTCCAAAGGAAGTTCCAGAGGACATTCCTTTTCCTATGACAAATCCAGAAGTTCCTGATATGAGTTATGCACTTCAGACTATCCCTGTTGCTAAATCTAGTCCCAACTGTTATCTTACAAGATATGGTTGAATCTCTAAATCCTGTAGTAGATACCAAGCAACTTGGACATGAATGTTGTGTTTTGTTTCTAATGTACATAGTAATGCATGCCTAATTCTAATATTCTTTTGCATGAAGGGCAATCTTTTTAAGAGGGAGTATGTAGATCAATGAGTGTGTATATACCTTTAAGAAGCTATCCAAGGGCTTGCACCAGAGTATAAACACTGAGCACATGCAAGCCTGACTGCCATTTTGCGTTAGGAGATGTGAGCATGTAGGTATGTAAGCTCTGTTTGATAACTAGTTTGTTCGTATTTAATGATGGTGCTATCCATCCTGATGTGTTTGTATATATTAAAGCATCTAAATGAAACCCCAAGCCTTCTTGTTATGTGTATTAGAGACAAATGAGTGACACCTGTCTCCTCAAGGCGTTTGGATACTGGCAAATATGCTTGCCTCCACCATAGTGCATTTTTTAGGCAATGTCAAAACAACAAAACTTCAGACATAAAGAAATCTACTAGAGACAAACTCGTGGTCATGCTGCTTATTGGTAGGAGCTTAAACAGTAAACTGCACCACTTGAAAGCACTCCTCACCTTGGAAGATGCTGACATCTGTGCAATCACTGAGAATTGGTTCAAGGCCACTGAGAACATCCAGGCTGTGCAAGGCTACAATGTCTTCCACATGTTCAGACTCTAAAAAGAGCATGAAAGATCCAGAAGTGAAGGTGTATCCATTTTCATTAACTCCAAATACACCTTGAGACAGGTAAAACATTATGACACTCATGAGCCATTTCAGGTCCAAATAATTATAGGCAAAATAACCTACCACATCATTGCTAGCTACAGGTCCCACACCATGAGCTAGAAGCATACTACCTACTTTGACTTGCTAGAGTCACTCAGTATACAGCCAAACATCTTTTTCATGCGAGATTTCAGCTATCCTTCCATCCATTAGGTGACTTACATGAGCACAAACATGATCGTTCTGAGGTTCCTGGATTTTGTTAATTCAAATGCCCTAAAACAGCTGCTCTGCACCACCAGAAGGGGCCCAAATGTCCTAGACCTAGTGCTCACCAACATGGGGGGGCACTGAACTATTACATGTGTGCTGCCCTCCCTAGTAAGGTCTGACCATAAATAAATCTTGTTTGAAGTAAACATCAGACCTGACACCCCCAGGAGCAAAACAAAAAAACAAAAAAAAATGAAAAGTTTTTCCAAAGCTAGCTATAGCCTACTAAGAGATGGTTTAAAAAGCTTCAAAGCAATTGCTAACATAGTCAACAATGAGTGAGTTCACAATTGCCATATATAACCACTTAAACAAATGTATTGACACAGCTGTACCTGACAGGAATAAACCATATCCTCAAAATAAATAAATAAATAAATAAATAAAATAAAAAAAAATAAGCCACCCTGGTGGACTGTAAGTGTAAATAAGTTATATAAGAAAAGAAAAAAGCTGATATCTAAGAACAAGAGGGAACTTACTCAACAGAGAACGAATACTCTCTACAGCTTGAACATACAAATCAGATATCTTGTAAAGTCCTCTAAGGCTTGCTACGAGACTAAATTAGCATCCCTAGCTAAAGACAACAATAAGGCATTCTTTAGCTATGTCTGAAACCTAAAAGGGAATGCCCAGCTGTGTGCTGAACTTATAGTGGAAGGTACCACTCATGCTGAACCACTCATGCTGAACCCGAGGAAACTGTAATCTAGTAGCTGACAGATTTGGCAATAACTTCACTCCCTGTCCTCTCCAGTCATACCCCAGAGCACTCCTGACACTAGTCATCTACCGAGTATCTCCAAAATACAGATCATAGAAGCACTCTCCAAGGCTAAAAGCACAGCCTCTATGGGAACAGATAACATCCTAGGTTGCTTACTATATAATCTAAAACAAGACCTAGCAGAACTACTTGGTACACTATTTGACCATAGCCTGAGAACTGGCTTTTTTCCTGCAAAGTGAAGAACAGCTACAATAATCTCCTTGCACAAAAGAGTCCATCAATAGACCCAGGAAACTATCAATCCATAAGCCTAAAGAGCCTTATCTGCAAGGCTGTGGAAAGAATTATCATGGACCTTATCAACAAAGACGCAGGTGACCTTCAAACTCTTAACCTGGCCCAGTTTGGTTTCATCAAGGTTAGATATTGCTTAATAAACCTGGAGGACTTCTTTGAGAATGTCATCAAAGCCCCAGATGAGAGTAAAGCAGTACACACTGCTTATCTTGATTTAGCCAAGGTGTTTTGACATGATCCCTGACTCTTCACAAAATCTCACCAAGACAACACTAATATATAGACTGTATTTTATATAGCATATATCATGGATAGAGGTAGGTTAAAAATAAAGACGATGTCTGGGTGCACAAGTCCCAGGATAAAAAAGTGCCCAATCCTGGTAGGCGCACTTGTACCAGGACTGGAAAAAAATGGTAGTGTAGAATCATCAAGGCATGGAAATATACCTATAATGGAGCTAGGCCAGGGTCAGGGGGTGGATGGCCTCCCTGTCGTAGAAGAAAGTAGCAGTCCACAAAAATCACAAAAACTGATAGGCCAAAAAAGAGCCATACAGATGACAAAGTGGACTGTTAAGGATAAGTAAGAAATTATGTATTGTTACTATTACGCAAGAAGCCCAGAATTTCCAGACAAAAGATATATGTAAAGATTAAGACAGAAATTAGAGGAAAGAAAAATACTTCCATAAGCTTGAAATAAAAATTAGTGTTCATTAATACAACAGCTATAGACCAAAAAACATTGTGTCATTTGCAACAAGAAGTGAATGAGGAACTGTGAAAATTTTAAGAATAAAATTTTGAGATGCTTGAAGGGTAAAAAAAGAACTATGGACATGGGAAAGAAAGAGAGATCTGATATGGTACAATATTTATGCAAAGGAGAAAGCCAAATTAATCAAGACAAAAAAGGCAGCCCCAAAGATATTCGAAGAAAAATATAGGCTAAGGCATCCAGATATGGAAAATTTCACAACAAAAACAATAAGACCACACAGAGGGAATGCAGAATAGAAGATTAGTCAAGTAGAAGTTAAAAACAGAAACTGAAGTTGTGGAATATTTGTGAAGTGAAGGATTCTGTGTAGAAAGTCTAACGCAGGTCATATCAAAGCCTGATGGAACAACTAGTCCCCAAAAGTAAAGAGAAACAAGACGAGCAGGAGACATCTGGAGGAGAAATATGGACATGGGAAAGAAAAAGATTTAATATGCTGCAATATTTATGCAAAGGAGAAAGCAAAACTGATCAATGCAAAAAGAGCAGCACCAAAGATATTTGAAGAGACATAAAGGCAAAGACATCTGGATATGGAAAATTTTACAGTACAAAAATAAGAAAACAAAGAGGAAAAGAAGAAAAGAGGACTAGTAATTAAGAGGTTAAAGAAATAGAAACTACAGTTATGGGGTACCTGCAAAGTGAAAGATTTAATGTAGAAAATTTAACTCAGATAACAACACAACAGGATAGAGCAATGGGCACCCAAATTAGGGAGAAACCAGTGGAGCAAGAAGCATCTAATCAGTTGAAATATGAAGACACTTTGGAGCATCCCACAGGAAACCAGTACAAAGGTTAAGTTGGAGTTATACAGCAAGGGAAAGAGCAGGAAACTGGCAACTCTTACACCGTTAATAGCATGGACTGATAGGCCAGTGAGTTCTCATATGAAACAGCAATGGATGACACAGGGTGAAACTGAAGAGAATGTGGCACAGGAAGACGCTCTGGAGCTTTCTATAGAATACTCGCAGGGAATGCCAAACAAAGAATGTGCCCTCAGTTTAGAAGAAAACTATCAAAGAGAAGAGTTGCTTGATTTAATAGAGATGGATAGACATATTACGATCAATGAAAGAAATATACTGCATCAGGTCAATAAAAACCCAAAAGTTAGAAGTGTGATAAAACAAATGAATACAGTAATTAGGACTGTCCCAGAGCTTCATGCAATGTAACAGAAGTAAATAGGATACATTACTGTGCAGCCAAATTAATAACAGATACATTCCTACCACAAGAATACAGGGTAGTAAAGGAAAGGACAGGGAGAAATCGAATGTCATCATGGAAGTATCGAATAGAGAAAACTATAAAGGAATTAAGACAGGAAGTATCACTGTTACAAGAGTACAGAAGATGGAAATATCAACAAAAATACTTAAAAAGATAGAAGTGATAAAAGCAAGGCACAGTATTATAATGGATCAGGATTTATCATGTGCTATCGCAAATAATAAATTAAAAATGTTAGTACAGGCAGAAATGCTTAGAATATACACCAATAAATATAAAGGAAAAGTACAAAATAAGCAATTTATTGATGACCCCAAAAAAGTTTTATATAGAATTGGGAAACAAGGTAAAAGGAATTGAAAGACCACCAAAAAAGAAGAAATAGATACATTTTAGAGTAGTATATAAAGATCCTGTGGAACATAACAAAGATGCTAAATGGATAGAAGAAGTAAAAGAAAGAATAAGAAGCTGAAATGTGCAGGATATAAAACCAAATGAAGTAATAGCCAGAGAGATTGAAAAAAAATTAAGAAAAGCCTCTAACTGGAAAACTGCAGGATCAGATGCAGTACCTAACTTCTGGCTAAAAGTATTAACATCTTTACATGAAGATTTAGCCATGAGTAAGAATTATTTATATGCACACTCCGAACAGACACCAGCCTGGCCAACAGCAGGAAAAACAATGTTCCTACTTAAGAGGAAACCTGCAGACTACCCTAGAAACTATAGACCAATAACTTGCCTTTCGACGACATATAAACTATACACTGGAAATGATGCTGACAGAGTTTATAGTCATTTAGAAGAAAACTCAATTACGGCAATAAAACAAAAGGGTAATAAAAGAAAGTCATATGGACCAAAGGATCATCTGTTGTTAAATAAAGTCATAGTGGAGAACTGTAAAAAGGGGAAGAATCTAAGTATGGCATGGAGAGATTACAAAAAAAATTTGATAGTATCCCACATTCATGGACTGAAGAATGCTTAAAATGTATAAGATACACCCTACACTGATAAACACAGTGACTATGAAACAGTGGCAAACCACTTTGTAGTTAAGCCATGATAAAGGACAAATTATTATTCCAGGGATTAAATTCCAAAGGAGGATATTCCAGGGTGAATCTCTGTCACTGTTGCTCTTTTGCCTTGCCCTTAACCCATTAAGTTGTCTGCTTAACAGATTAGGTCATGGCCATAATTTGGCTCTCAGAAAGCACAAACGTATAAAGACTTCTCATATTCTCTTAGTTGATGATATAAAACTGTATAGCTCACCAGATGAGGAATGAAAAGCACAACTACAAGTAGTCAATACTTCTTTAGATGATATAAGAATGTCATTTGGTCTTGATAAATGTGCAAAAGCAACCTTTAAAGCTGGAAAGCTCCAGCACCAAGAAACATCAGTTTGGAACAAGAATGTAATATAAAAGAACTTGAGCAAGAGGAATTATAGAAATATTTGGGAACTGATGAAGGATCAACAATAAAACATGGACAAATGCGAATAAAACTCAGTAAGGAATATTTTAGATGACTTCAATTAATCCTGAAAACAGCATTGACATCTAGGAACAAAGTTCAAGTGATAAATCAATTTGCTCTTCATGTCCTAACTTACAGTTTTGGAGCGACTGACTGGCCCCAAAGGATGTTGTATAGATTAGACAGAAAAACAAGAAGGATGTTCATGCTCATCAAATGATTTAGAAAAAATCAGTGTATACCAAGATTATATATTCCCCATTCCCAAGGAGGTATGGGCCTCCTTGAAATTGATTACATGTATAGATCTGCAATCATAGGACTGCATCCATATCTACTGGCCTCACAAGACCCAAACACAGTGAAAGTTTAGAAATATGAGGAGAATAAATCTATGATGAATTCCCCACTTAGTCTAGCAGAGGCATATTAGCGTCAAGTGGGAATGGAAATCAAACCAGAAGTAGATAAAAATCAGACAGCAAATAAATGTGCAAAAACACAAAAGAAAGAGGATCAGATGAAAAGGGCAAGAAATTTGGAAAATGCATAAATATAGTTGGAAGTATAGAAAACTCCTGGAACACCCTCATGCTGATCATGACTGAAAGTAGGAATGGTTAAGGAAAGGTGAATTTAAAACAAAAGATGAAAGGTTAATATTGGCATCTCAAGATAGTGGACTACGTACACATTGGTTTACAATGTCCATTGAACATGTGGGAGAAACAGACAAATTTAGGTTTTGTAAAACAGAATTGAAAACAGCTGCACACACTGTCATTGGTTCTGACATGCTAATGGCAGAAGGACTGTATATTGAATGGCATAATAATGTGGTAAGACTGTTGCACTGGGGATTGTGCAAACATTATAATATTGAAGCAGATGAAAAGGACTGGAAAAAAGAGCCGCAATGCATCATAGAAAATGATGAATTCTCCATCCAATGGCATCACCCATCACCAACAGTTCAAAAGATAGATGTGAGGAAACCAGATATAATTGTTCATGAAAAGAAGACAAAATTAACATTAATCATTGAAATTGCAACACCCAGTGACTACAGGGTCTTGTGTACAGAGAGATGCAAAGTCATAAAATAGCAGGATTTACAGGCATAAATGAGAGCGATGTGGAGGAAAGATACCCAGACAGCTCCAACAGTAGCAGGAACAATGGGTCTTATAAAAAGAATATACAATCGTATTTAAATATCGATACATGTAACTCCGTATGTATTGTCGAAGAAGTCATTACTGGGCACATTTCTGGTGCTGTGAAGAGCACTTCTGGCTGACATCAAAGATTGAAACAATACTAATTTCATGAACTTTAATCGTACTTGAAATTAGGAATCAGGTCCATTCCTGTCATGGTAGTAGAAACCCCAAAGATTTGGAGAAATTACAACTAGGGATTAACCCATACATCACTAGATGGGTAGCTAACTGGCTCACCGACAGAAAGTGCAATGTCAAAGTTGGGGAGTCCACCTACACCAGTAGATCAATTACCAGTGGGATACCACAAGGATCTGTGTTGGGCCCTCTACTGTATGGAATCTTTTTTCTGAGGTGCAGGTGAAAGTAGATGGCCTGCAACTTACCAAGTTTCCAGATGACTGCAAACTGGGCACAATCACTGAGTCCCCCAATGATATAAACATTACAGAAGGGGCTGATGCAGAGAAATGATAGGTGCCAAATTCACAGACTAACACTAAATGGAAAAAAAGCCTCATTATCCCCTTTGGCTAAGAAGTATCCCCTGCTAATTATGATGAAGATAGCACCCCTCTAAGCACAAACCCAGTGGTGCAAGAATTGGAAGCACAGGTTGTTAGTAATCTAAACTTTGATCACCATGTGTCCATAGTATTAAGGAAATCCTTCTACATTGCACATCCCATAAAAAAAGGCATTGCATTCAAGTCTAAGGAAGTTTTAACTCCATTACACTTGACCCTTATCAGATCACTAATTGAATACGATGCTCCTGTCTGTATGCATCTCACCAGACACCTGCAGCAACTAGAGAGATCTCAGAGGTTTCTAACAAAGAGACTCTAGGGCCTCCAAAACGTGACTTACATGAAAAGACTGAAAGTCCTGTCACTGTAGTCTGTATCATACAGGCTGCTAAGAGGTGACTTGTGCTTGGCCTACAGAGCAGTCTCTGATTCTGCCCAAATGGGAAATGCTGCACATCCGCAAATCAAATGGGACAACAGTCACTCACTCCATGGATCTCAAAGTAGACTGTGACATTAGCAAAACATGTTGGAGAGACAGATATATGTCCCAGAGATTGCCACTCCTCTGGAAATGCTTCCACTTCACATGACCCTATTTAAGCGCAGACTTGACAATTTGATGGGTGACCATAAATTCACTGTGGGGTGAAACCTATGTCCCTCATGGACAGAGGTATTCGGTGCTGATCATATAATTGCTCTGCTAACAATGACCATCTAACTATTGTCAATTGTGTACATTGTTTTTTTTACAAGACTAGGCTTGTAAAGACCCTAGAGCCATTGGACTAGTAAGCTCCTATGAACCTATTAATTTTCAAACATATTTGCCTTAACTTTCTTAAACACTGAGTTTTTTAAGGAACAATAAACCTAATATCATGCAAGCACAAGGAAACGTAATCCACAACTGCTTGCTCATAAAAATCTGTGAAGTCATGGATTCAGACTGAATGAGTCTACTATGTATACTCCCTAACTAATTAGTAAGTAAACTCCCCAGTCTCAAAATTTAACATATAATTAAAGCAAATTACCATCTTGTTTTTAGGCTAGGCCTTGTTTGCTTTCAGGATTTTTAGCTCCATTTTTTATTCTTGTTTTACTCAGTACACTTTTTTATTCTCTTGGCTGCCATGATTCTATAAAGTAAATTTTTGATTCCTTGATCTTCTGAAAATACTGGTTTGATTCCAATGAAATATACATTTCTTGGAATTGCTAGTTTGAAGAGAATCTGACATGTTGTCAAGTCAAGTCATGTCTCTGTCAAAGTACTTTTTGGGTGTGTTCCTCTTGGTTCTTTCCTTCAGTATCTCTGGCTAGATGTCATGAGTTTATCTTTTGGGCATGTAGAGGGATTACTAGTAGAGTCTCTATAGCTCTGTGGCTTTACTGAATTTATCAGTCAATAAGGGAAAAAATGGAACATAATTCAACCTAGGCATGGCTCAGCGCTCATATGAGTTATGTTTTCCAATGTCTCAGATAGCAGTCTCTGTTTCAGGAACTGCAATGTCTTCTTAGGGGTAGAAAACACATGACTCTTTCCCTGGTACTTGAGAATTAGGTTAGCAAGATATGTGAAAACAGACTGGATTTTGTTCCTAAAGGACCAAATTTTTGCAAATGCTTTTTATTTTTCTTTGGTCCACAGAGGGAAGTTTAGATTAAGACTTGACAACCACATATTAAAAAAAATAACCTTCTTGTGTTGTGTGCAGGATATGTTTTCTGTTTCCCAGTTTAACATTTTAAAGATGATTTGCCTTATTGGAGTGCTAGGTGTTGAAGTGGTCTTAAGGCCCTTTGTGAACACTTTATAATGAAGAGGTATACAAGACTGATGCTCAATGCCTTTAAAAATGCTTTTCCAAAATTTTCACAGATCTTCAGGCTCCTGTTTTTCAGCAACATCCATAGGACCATACCTCTCAAATGTCCAGATTTTGTAGAATGTCTAGATTTTTGCCACATATATTTGGCATGTTCATGATAAAGTTTGTGGTGTTCTGGCTAATTATTGAGGATTGAAGTCACTACATAATGACATACATTTCAGTTTCAGACTTCATATCCTTCAGAAAATGCATTCTAACACAATTCCTAATATTCTAGCAAATTTCTAAGTTTATAATAGCAATGTTTAAAATCTCTCCCATTGTTAGGCCTATGCAGCTCCCATCCCCAATTATTTTTGTCTTTGTCTATATTTCTTCAGCTAAGAGATTGAGAGGTATGCACTGGACTTAAGTTATTTCAGTGTTGCCATGTTTTAGGATCTTCTATTTTGTCCTATTGGCACTGAAGTTCTCTATCAGTTCTCTGAATCTCTGTTGTATTCTGTTGTGCATTTGATACATTTGGACTCTTATTAATGACTATACTGAGAAGATCCTTGCAGCATGTTCTTCCAGCACCTATTTAACAAGACTGTTTTCCACCTTAATTGCATCAGTGTCTTCCAAAACCTTATCTGTTTGGGAAGAGAAGTTATGTAGTTCATCTGATTGCTGTCATGGTCCCTGTGGGAGCAGCAGTCTACTCATGTTGTTTGTCTCTGCCATGCTATCTACAAGATAGGTGCAAATAGTCCCCATCCTATAATGTTGAATTCAGAGGTGTGAGTATAGTCAGTTTAGATAATTTGCCATAACCTTTCTATTTATATGTTTAGAAACAAGAAAAGGAACATTTTAAGTGGCTTTACTTTGAGGAGCCTATCTGTGGAAGGCATCCTTACTCTGTGTTTGCCAGATTCACCAGCTGACATTTGATAGAGAAAGTTTGGAGGATTTTTTTTAAAGCAGCATGCCAGGTTGTGAAGAATGAGGGTTTTGTCAAGCTGAAAAATCCATGTATAAAACCTCTTGGATACCACTATTGGTCAAAAAGAGCATGTATGGAAATGTTTGTTAGGAAGATGTACGAGGTAAAGGTTTGGATCATAATGTAGCCTATTTTTTGCTTGCAGTGGAGATGTTAGTGCAAAGGGCACAGTCATATAAATAAACCCCTGAAAAGAAGGGACTACATTCTCTCAGTATGTTTGCTGATTACTATTTGGTTTTGGTGAAAGATGTGGAAGCAATGCTGTCTGGGGTATTAAAAATCTTTAATAAATTTGGGGAAGCATCTGAAACTTTGCTTTTATCCCCAAAATCATTGGAAGATTGATTTGAAGTTAGACTCACCATGCAGCACCAGAGGAAAAAGTATTTCAAGATGAAAGTTTGTCTATCAGTTTGTAAAATAAAGGATATGATATGAGCAGAGCACAGCATATCACAGTTAAGAGAAAGTATTGTACTTGTTAAATAGATGGTCAGGAAGGGTTAGTGCATTAGAAGGATAAACGGATTTACCTCAGGTCAAGAAATTGCTGCTAGTTCTATATCTTCTGCGACATGTACAAATTAGTCCAATTGACGGGGAGATCAGTGAAATATAGCATATATTTGAAGTTTGTCTGAGAAAGGAAGCAAGGTAGAATAAGTAGAGGAAAGTTGAGGGCTGGGAGAAATTTGGAGGATGGGGAATACTAGAATTTCAGATACTATGCTAGAAATATAACTTTAGCAGATAGGATAGGGGTATTATAGGATGATAAAATGAGACTGGTTAAGTGGGTGGAGGTCTGTATAAAAGAGGAGACATGACTGAAAAAGATAAGAAAAATACTGATAAATGAAGTGGTTAAGACAAATGAAGGATGATTAATGTTAGGAAAATCTGTTAACCATAGCTTGGGTAACATATTGCCAGGAGTGATATCTGACATTTCAGGTAAGTGTATATAGAAATTAAACACTAATGTTACTAGATATATTAAAATTTTAATGAGACTGGAGGAAGACAGGGATTTTCTGGACTTTCCAGAGGTTAAAAATAAGTGTGATTTAGATGCATTGGACTAGTTCATGTATGCAGTAGTAATGATGAGTGTGATAATGATTAAGATAAACTAGGAAATACCTTGAAATAAGGAAATGATCAAAAATAAGAACTGAAATATTGCTAAGAAAGGTAAAGTTGGGATAATTTGCAAGGCTTAGGGGAGGGAATTTATGCATTTCATATGTAAACCTAGATCTAAATATCTTAAAGAAAGTGTGTTTTGTGGAATGGGGATGAGGTATGGGAAGAGGCAGCATGCAAATTAAAGAGGCTAGGACTGATTTATGACATACAATTAATACATTTAGGTGTGATACAAGACAAAAAAAGTGATTCAGAAAAAAAGAGGACAATTCTTGGCTAAGCTTATAAGGGCCTCCGGGCCAATAGCCTAGTATCATCTCATGAACCTATGAACCTATAAGTGTGAAGGGAACAATGTTTCAAATGCATTAAAAGAGGGCTATGTTTCACATGTAGTGTTGTTTTACTGAGATTTGTGGAGTATGGATGGAAGTGCAAAAGCATTTTGCACTACAGTGTATAGAAGACAGGTTAAGTCAACTGTTTCCTTTGTTTGTAGTAGAGGAAGGAGGAAAGAACTAAATTAAGTTTGCAGTGAGCTGGACAAGGACATTTATTGCAAAAAATTAGAATGTATCATAGTCAGGCAATATTCAAATGTGCTGGTCTGAAACCATGTTGGGTAGATGTAAATAGTTTGTTATGAATAAGGTGGTCAAGGAGTTATTTATTTACATATTTTTCCAACATTTTGAAGAGAGGAGAGAGACTGGAGATGGGTCAATAGTTAGACAATTCATTAGATTTTCCTTGTTTATGTAGAGGGGTTATAACAGATTTTTTTTTCCAGAGGGAGGAGGCATATGATTCTCTGATGGATCTATTGATGAGGATACTAAATGGATAGGCAATAGTGTCAGCTGCAGTTTTTAAGTAGTTGGAAAGAAGGTTGTTTGTCAGCAGAAAGAGAGCAGATTTTTTTTTTTATTTTTATCTATAAGCACTGTATATAGCTCATGGATATAGGTTGCAATGAAAGGGATGATGGTTTTTGGAGTATAGTTGAGGTGTTTTGGGATGATAGTGAAGTGAAAGCTGTGCGGCTTGCACTGAGGGGCTCGTTAAGATCAGTAACCAAGCTGGCTATATTTTCTATAAAGTGAGTATTAAGCATTTCTGCTGTTTGAGGTGGGGATTTGCCTGTGACTGAAGCAGGATTTTGTTTGGACCCTGGGGTGAGTAATGATGAGATGGTGGACCAAAATTTTTGGGGTTGTTTTTTTGGTCAGATAATTGTTGTGTAAAATAATGTTTCTTATAGATGGCAATACATTTCCTGGCTTGATTGTGTAATTCTTTATAATTTGTAAGGCTATTTCATTTTTATTTTTCTATTATCCCTTCCATGCTTTGTCCCTGTTTACTAGTAACTTTTTTGTGGACTTTGTAAGCTAGGATGCGTGACTGACTTTAGTTATTTTTGTTCAAAGTGGAGCTAGGCTGCTAAGGGTACCTAGGAAAAGCTTGTTGAAGTAGTTGACTGCATCATCTAAGGGAAGTGTTTTTAGCATGGACCAGTTTAAGGATATTAGTACATTAACACAAAGCTGTTGACTAAAGTTAGATTAAAGGAGCTTTTGTAATTATGGGTTTTATGTGATTGGGAGACAGTTTTGTAGGTATATACAGGTAGATGGTAGCGTAAAGTGTCTGGGAGAGTACCGGAGTTAAAATAATTAGTAGAGCCTGTGACTAGGATCCGCTCTAGAATAGAACTTTGGTTGTTACTTTTATGAATTCTAGTAGTGGTTGTAATAAATTGTGTAAAACCAGAAAGATTTAGACTATTAGCTGGGAAGTCAGAGATTAAGTTTTTCCAATTGATTTTGACATCACCCATGATGATAGCCTCATTGGATATATTTTGAGATATCCAGGATAGAATATTTTCTAGTATAGGATAGTTGTGATCAGGGGGAATGTACAGAACTTTGATGCAGAGTTGTTTAATTTTATTGAGTTTTAAGAAGGCTATGAGAATTTCAGAGTTGTTGAATTTAGGGATGGGATTAGAGTAGGGTATAATTGCATATGAAGAGGGGTAAATTAGAGCACCTTTCTTGCATTTTTATGATTTCTATTAGATCTTATTATGTTAAAGCCTAGAGGAAGCAGTTTGTTGTCCTGAATATTTGGATTTAGCCTTGTCTCTGTGATTGCAAGTATAATGGTGGTGTACTGTGATAGCCACACATAGAGGTCTGTTGTTTTTTTACACATACTGCACAGCTTTAGTGTAACCAGAAATAGTGAATTGGAAGAGGGTCTACTATAACTAATGGAAGTTGAGGTGGGTCCTGGATTTGGGTGAATGTTCCCACATTGGGATAAACCAGGCATGTGTAAGAGACAGTGGAATATAAAAGTAGGTGTTTCTCTTGGTTATAGTTTTATGAGAAGGTTTGGTTTAGAGTTAATGAAAGGCTGTAGAATTTTGTATTTTGTAAGCTGGAGGATATTTGACTTCAGTAGAATTTTGTATTTTGTAAGCTGGAGGATATTTGACTTCAGTAGAATTTTGTATTTCGTAAGCTGGGGGATATTTGACTTCAGTAGAATTTTGTATTTTGTAAGCTGGAGGATATTTGACTTCAGTAGGCTGACTGATATATCAGACTAGCTATTTGCAGGTTTTTCATAGCTTGTATTGGATGTAATGGATTTACTGAAAGCATAGATGTTTTGGGTATTGATTGAAGTGCTATGAATTACAAGGAGAGTTAGTGTAAGGCAGAGAAGGTGGATTAAGGCTGGATAGAGGTATACCAAACTCAAATATGCAGGTACCCCCATTTCTTTGCCTTTATTAGCCAATATTGTAATGAGGCAAATAATATCAGAGAGATTGTTTATAAATATTGGAATATTTTTCCTTGTTTAAAGATATGCATAACTTAATGGAGATTAGACCCCCTGTGATGCTCAGGAGGGGAAAAACACTTAAGAACTTTTTTGAACTCCCTACAGTTGATACTGGACCCTATATTTCCAGCAAAAAATGGGGGACTTATAAATGTGGGCATTGTTCCCAATGCAGGATGCTGTTGGAAGGGGATCGGTTAGAGATTAATCATTGGGTTTTTAGATCAAAATTTTATTGCACTTGTAATACTATAAGTGTAATATATGTGGGGAAATGTTTAAACTGCCAGCAATTTTATATTGGAAAAACAAAGAGAAAATTCAGAGAACGTTTATATGAACATGGACTTGACATTAGGAAGGGTGATGCAAAAAATGCTATGGCAAGACATTTTAATAGTAATACTTAAGCATGTGTTTGTTTTTCTGGATTGGATTGTGTTCAGAGGGACTATGGGGGAGACCTTGGGAAGACAAACTTGAGGTCAAGGAATTAAGTTGGCAACTGAAATTAAATGCCACTGTCCCTCCCAGGTCTCAATGACAATGTATCCATAACCAGTGTGCTTAAATTAAAATTGTACATTGTTTAAAGTTACGATTGTTCATATATTTTTTAGAGCATGAGTATAAGGTATATATTATATATATTCATAAAATATTTGTGGTGAGGCATTTTTATTTGAGTGTTGGATTTTTAAAAATGAATGTGACTTTAAAATATTATGGAGGGCTTTTAATTGAAGGAAATAACTCATTGGTTAAATATTGAAGGGTGGGGTATTTATATGTGGTGCTTTACTGTGTTAAAATGATTCTGATGAATATTTTTTGGAAGCGCTTAATCCTTGAGACTGTATGCAATAAATTGTATTTAACTGCCTTCTCCTGTTGTTTGGTCTGTTTCCTGTTTGGACTGCTACCTGCATATTCGAGTTTGGTGTTCCTTGTCCTGCTTGTGGTTCTCTGGATAGAGGTATGCCATTTTAAGAGTGGTTAGTGAGTGTGAGTGAACAGGGAGAGGGAAGAAAATTAGTAGCTGTCGAATTTGAGGGGAGGGGTATGCAATATGTAGGAAGGAATAAAGTAACTGTAGAGATTAAAATTGATTGGTTACTTAGGGGATGGAGTATAAGATTAATATGGAGTAGTTTGGGATTAGTTGATGTGGCTGATGGGGTGGAGTTATGTTAGTATAAATGTAACAAAAAATACAAAGTTGTATGAGCAGACTGGGTTCCCAAACAACTAGTATTTGCAGAAAAATACAGGCAACACCAGACCACAGCAGATAGTATCAAATAAAGCTTCAAAGTTTAATGCACAGTACAAAAATGGTGAGTGCTTTTGTAGCCAGAGCTACTTCATCAGACAACTCAATAAACTCCACAGGGATTTTTAAAAACAGCAACAGCCTATCAGTGTCAGTTCCCAATAAACAATTAGCTTAATAGCCACTGATTTAAAGGAGAAGCACTAGACAAAGACATAATATCAACTAACAAAACATTAAAATGAATAAAAATACATAAAAGTGCATATACAGAGACTTTATCTGCATAGTGGCTTATTAACCAAAACTGGTTTAATGCAAACTTTATCATTCAGGCCTTTGCCCATGTTGGCATGCATCCTAATAATCCATTCAAGTTCTTTAGTCTCTACCAGATTCCTAATTGCACCACCTCTGCATCCTAGCTGAACTTTCTCAATTACCATGAATTGAAAGTTATGTGTTGTCCCTGATACTAGAACATGCCTAGCCAGGGCATTAGTTCCTGCCTTTCTGTTTATGTCATATATGTGTTCCCTAATCCTATCACAAAACCTTCTTGTGGTCATGCCCACATAGAATGAACATGTAGTACAGAAAGCTAGGTACACAACATTAGTGGTATTACAATCAGCTGTAAGTCTGAAATAGGTAGTCTTTCCAGTGTCTGTATGTCTAAAATGCCCTCTTTTGTCAATATACTGACAGTAGTTACAGGAGCTACAGGGTTTCGTCCCATATACAGGAGTGGTAGATTGAAAATCTATTGCTTGCTTATACCTGGGGCCACATAAGAGTCTCTTAAGGGATTTCTTGTTCTTATAGGCATATTGAGGGGTGGTCCCTACCAGAGTTTTAACTCGGTCATCAGAACATAGTATATTCCACTTCTTATGGTAGATATTCTGCAGAAATCTAATATTACTAGCATAAGTAACAGGAATTCTTAGCAGGTTATCCTTCCTGCTCTTTTCCTCATAAGCTTGACCTTGATTGGAAAAGTATGGTTTACCCTCCTTTCTCCTTTGACAACCCATATTCGAGATAATGGAAAGAACCTCTCTCCTCCCATACCCTCTCTCTATAAATCTGTCTTCTAGCTGATGTAATTCTTTCTCAAACTTGTCATCCTCTGCTCTTAGTCTTGAAGTCCTTAATGCTTGTCCTTTTATTATATTAGTGAACACATATTGGGGGGTGCATGCTTTGCCTATGGACATAGGTGTTCCTATAGCATTCCTTACGGAAGATTTCAGTACAAAAAACATCCTGTAATTTTCCTAGTTATAGTAACGTCTAAAAGTTCAGCATTCTTATTCGAACTGTGGGCTGTGAATTTCAAAAAGTGTGTACTTCTATTGATGGCACTCAAGAATTGCTGTAGATTTGCAGTACCTCCTTCCCACAACAGGAAGAGATCATCTACAAATCTTCAATAAAATACCATTTTCTCTGACCATGTTCCTTCAATAATATGCTGTTTTTCCCATTTTGCCATAACAAGGGTGGCGTAGCTATTGGCACATGAAGTGCCCATAGCCATGCCACCAAAATGTTTATATATGCACTGTTCAAACATAAATATGTTATTCTCCAGTATAATTTCAACCAGGAAACATAGAAGATCAATAGTTCTGGTTTTATACACTCCATCTTCCTTGAGATATTGACACAAAAACTCTAGTCCTACTCCATTGGAAATTACAGTAAACAGGGGACTGTACATCCAAGGTGACCATTAAACAATCCATAGTGGGTGGAAAATTACTGATATGATCATGTAGATCCGTTAAAAAATGTTTTGTATCTCTAAGAATACATTTATTCCTGGCTAGTGCAGGTTTCAAAAAGTATTCTACATAAACTAATAGTGGTTCAGTACACCATCCTTGCCCAGCCACAATAGGTCTCATCGGTGGATTATATGGATGCTTGTGTATCTTGGGTGGTCCCTGTATTATAGGAGTAGTGGGATCATCTACCAGGAAAGAATTATACAACTCCATGGTGATTTGGATGCATTGCATACATTCAAATAAATCATTGCATATTCTACAAACACAATTGTCAACCTGTATTTGCTCTATTCTCTCATATACTTCTTCATTGTTTAACATAGTAAACATAACATCCCTGTAGAACATGCAATCCATGATAACAAGTGGCCCCCCTTTATTATCTGGTCTAAAACGAATTGTATGTTCCTTAAAAAGTGTTTCAAGTGCTGACCTTTCATCACAGTTCAATTTCACAAAACATTTAGTATGGTTCCTGCTGTCATACAATGAATAAATATCATTAATACAAGCCTTCTCAAATGCTTCAATGACTCCCACAGTTATAGGTACATAACCACTGGCCTTTCTAAACAGATTAATGCTTTTATTACTTACATTTCCATCCTGAAAATGCAGCTTCAACATTAAGTTTCTAGTAAATGTCTTCAGTTCAATGATGTTCTCTGTAATTGTCATACGGCTAGCTGGTATAAAACCTGTGCCCTTACTAAGAACAGATTGTTCATCTTTGCTCAAACTGCGACTAGAGATATTTCAAATTATTGTCTGTTTTTCATTTGCCACATCCTTTTGATTGTGAGGGCATTCTCGTCTTCTGTTCACATTTTCTGCTTCAAGCAGCCTCTGCCCTGACTCCATTGCTGAAAATTTGGTGTGTGAATGGGGTATGGCATCATCAAGCATTCATTGTCCTCTCTGGGCTGCTCATTTGTTTTTTCATTGCAATTCAAAATATGTGGGGTTTCTTTCCTATGTGCTCCACTTCTGCCTGATGGTGAGGCTATGACATCAGCACCTACTGTCCTAGGCTGGCTAATTTGAACACAAGGGGGAGCTTTCTTGTTCCTGGTTACATGCTTTGTATTAATATTTAAGGTGGAACTGGACATAGCCATGTCCGATATAGTATTATCAGTTCTTACTGAGTTCCTATGTGCAAACAAACTTGAATTATTGTTGTTTTGTTCTCTTGGCCAGGTGAACACCCATCCAGATGAAAAATCATGGTTATCCCTTTGGATCTTTTTCTTTTTGTAGCAAGTTGGCATATTTAAGACTCTTAACCCCCGAGGCACAATACGAAGATTTAGGCATGCTTCGAAGTGAAATCTCTGCATACGTAGTCTTACCAGTTTTCATGTATCATTCTCAAGTTTATTTAAGTCTCTTCTCAGTGAGTTCAAATCATACTCACAGTTAGTCTCATTTGTAGGGGGTGTCAATACAGGATGAAAGGTTAATAGTGGATTGTCATTGTCCTTAAATAAGGAAGATAGATTCTTCAGTCCATGTTTGTCACAGCTATTCAGCTTTGATAGATGCTCCATAACAGGTACCTCAACAGTACCTTCTGCCACGTCTCCACACCACAAAGAAGTAAAATACAACAAATAAAAAATACAAAGTGGAATGAGCGGACTGGGTTCCCAAACAACTAGTGTTTACAGAAAAATATAGGAAACACCAAACCACAGCAGATAGTATCAAATAAAGCTCCAAAGTTTAATCCACAGTACAAAAATGTTGAGTGCTTTCATAGCCAGAGCTACTTCATCAGACAACTCAATAAACTCCACAGGGATTTTTAAAAACAGTTACAGCCTATCAGTGTCAGTTCCCAATAAACATTTAGCTTAAAAGCCACTGATTTAAAGTAGAAGCACTAGATAGCGACATAATATCAACTAATAAAACATTAAAATGAATAAAAATACATAAAAGTGCATATATAGAGACTTTATCTGCGTAGTGGCTTATTAATCAAAACTGGTTTAATGCAAACTTTATCATTCAGGCCTTTGCCCATGTTGGTACGCATCCTAATAATCCATTCAAGCTCTTTAGTCTCTACCAAATTCCTAATTGCACCACCTCTGCATCATAGCTGAACTTTCTCACTGGTAAGACTACCTACTTCAGACTTACAGCTGATTGCAATACCACTAACATTGTGTACCTAGCTTTCTGTACTACATGTTGTTCATTCTATGTGGGCATGACCACAAGAAGGTTTTGTGATAGGATTAGGGAACACATATATGACATAAACAGAGGGGCAGGAACTAATGCCCTGGCTAGCATGTTCTAGTATCAAGGACAACACATAACTTTCAATTCATGGTAATTGAGAATGTTCAGCTAGGATGCAGAGGTGGTGCAATTAGGAATTTGGTAGAGACTAAAGAGCTTGAATGGATTATTAGGATGCATGCCAACATGGGCAAAGGCCTGAATGATAAAGTTTGTATTAAACCAGTTTTGATTAATAAGCCACTACTCAGATAAAGTCTCTATATATGCACTTTTATGTATTTTTATTCATTTTAATGTTTTATTAGTTGATATTATGTCTCTATCTACTGCTTATCCTTTAAATCAGTGGCTATCAAGCTAATTGTTTATTGGGAACTGACCCAGATAGGCTGTTGCTGTTTTTAAAAATCCCTGTGGAGTTTATTGAGTTGTCTGATGAAGTAGCTCTGGCTACGAAAGTGCTCACCATTTTTGTACTGTGGATTAAACCTTGGAGCTTTATTTGATACTATCTGCTGTGGTCTCGTGTTTCCTATATTACTATAAATGTAATTGATGTGGGGATGGGTGGAAATTGAGTGTAGGGTAGGGGAGTGGAATGGGCCCAAGTAGAGTGGGCTAGATCCTGGAATTGGGGGTAGAGTAGGGGAATGGATTGAGCCCAAGAAGAGGAAAGGTGAACAGAGCAGGCTGGACCCTGGCTGCGGCTGCTCATCAGGTCACAGAAACAATCGGTGAACTACTTGCTTTTCTTACCATTGCTTTATATCAAAAATAAAACTAACCTATGAGGAGAGTGGCAGTACGAGAGGTAAGTTCTATGGAGATAATAGCAAGTGTGAGTGGTAATTTAATTAGATTGCCAAATAAAAAAAATTAGATAAATTAAAGTTGAAGAAGAGAAATATAGATATGCTGAGGCCAGAGTACTTATTGATGCAGAGGTGAGAGGGCTGGCATTGGAATTGGAACCTATTAGAAGAAATACTGACCACTATTTTACTGCTGATACTAAACAGAGAAACCAGTCAGTGTGCAGCAAAGTAAGGGGACATAAAGTGAAGGGAAGGCATGGGAAAGACCAGCTAGACCTGGTGATGTGCTGTAGGGTAACAGAAAAAAAGTTG